>NC_137044.1:17089051-17111551 GCF_032717465.1 Coenobita brevimanus
CTCACAAGCAAAATCGCCATCTCGTTACGCACTTGTACTACACTGAAGGGCCTCTGTCACCTCTGCCTTAGCCACTTATTATGCATATTATGTCCTAATCTTCTCTTGGGGGTTACTGGGACATCTTTAATATTAACATTATTGCAAAAACATACAAGATTTTATTAGGACACCACAAGAAGGTGTATACTGGCAAGAATGAGGTATTATGGTTCTTTAGTTTGGTCCAGTTTTTCGTCCTTTTGCAGCTCCTACCTCAGTGGCAGAATAAGACAATACAACGTCTCTGCATCCTTTCCACTGCACTTCTTTGTGACTAGCATCTCACTTCGCTGCTAATCTATCGTTACATCCGAGCCGTCAGGATGGGGAGATGGAAAGTTTAGACCAGGTTAGAGGAAGGCGATTTTAGGCCAAGTTTAGAGTAAAAAACAAAACAAAAAACAAACAGGTACAGTGAGCCTCCTAAGTCAACGAGAGGACGATCCAGTATATCCCACAAGCCTACCAGAAAAACCTGCCTATAGCCTGACGCCGCATCCTGTGAGGGGTACGCCAAGCAGGGAACACCAGACCACCATAACTGTACTATCCAGGTCATATACACTAAGTCGCTACCAGTACGTCCTCGGTCTTTCACTCTCGCCACCTTCAGACGATTCCAACAGACTTAGAAGAAACGTTGTAATCTTAGGTATTCTCGTCGGTCAAGGAAGCTCCCTAACACCAACCCCTAAGCGATTTATTTTGGCTTATTACACCTAGCTATCCTCTTCTGTATTATTTCAATCAATCTAATATCACCATACTCTTCATCAACAAGGTACAAAATTAAATAAACCAGATATATCCAAAGAAAAAATCGCTAAGGATGGGGTGTTAGGGAATCTTGAGTGATGAGAATACGAATCCAAATCGTTCCCAAGCTGAGCATAATGACCTATGGTGGTGAGAATAAAAGATATATATAATTCGACCTCGACCAGATGGGGTTATAGTTCCCCATCTGCACACACACACACACACACACACACACACACACACACACACAAACATTTCCTTTTCCAAAATTAAACAAATCATGGCAGCGCAACACGTGGCCTCGGAGTCCCCATGGAGGAGGACCATAAATGCCCCCACCTTCCGCCCCTCTCCTGGTGACGACTCGAGCTGCCTGGAACCACTGTCTGACTCTCTTCTTCTTCATTTCTGCAACATTCGCGGCCTTTCCTCTAACTTTCGCTCTGTTAAGCACCAACTCTCCTTCTCTAAACCTCATCTTCTTTCTCTAACTGAGACTCAGCTGTCTGAGGCAACTGACAGCAAACCCTTTTCTGTATCCTCCTACTTTCTCTATACTCATTTCAAAGCCAAAGGTGGCTGTTGTGTATATATACGCAACATCTTATCTTGCTCTCGTGTTCCCAAACTCGATTCTTCTGAATTCTCTACACTCTGGCTTCGGCTTTCCTGTCATTCTCTGACTAAATATATCTGCGCTGTTTACTTATCTCCTAATTCTACTGACTATCAAAAATTCCATTCTCTGAAATCTCCATTCTAGGAGATTTCAATGTTCACCACCACCTTTGGCTCTCCTCTCCTTTCATCTGGTGAACAAGCCTACATCTTTTCTATCCTTAATGACCTACAGCAGCTTGTACAGCACCCTACCCGTATCCCTGACTGCCTTGGAGAGAGCTCCAACATACTTGACCTCTTCTTTACAACTAATCCTTCTGCTTACACTGTTAATCTTTTCTCTCCGTTGGGCTCCGCCGATCACAACCTTATCACCTTAACCTGTCCTATTGTTCCGGAACGGCCTGTGGACCCTCCAAGGAAACGTCGTCTGTGGCACTTTGGAGCTTCAGATTGGGAGGCCCTCAGGCAGTACGTCTTTGATTTTCCCTGGAATGATTATTGCTTCCATGGCCGAAAGTCATCTGAGTGTGCCTTGCGCATTATGGAGGTTATTCTGTCGGGCATGGAAGCATACATTCCTTTCTCATATCCTCTGACTAATGCAAGAAAGCCTTGGTTTAATCACGCTTGTTCTAATGCTGTCCGCAACAAGGAGAGGGGCTATAAAAGGTACCGGAGCCAACCCACCCCTGAATCACATCTTTTATATGTTTCTGCCCGGAATCGTGCTAAGTCTGTTCTTTGCTCTTCTAAAAATAACTTCATCCGGGCTAAATGCTCTCAACTCTCCAACTCGAATTCTTCCCACTCCTTCTGGCATCTTGCCAAAAACCTTTCTAACAAGTTTACCTCATCATTCTTCCCTCCTCTTTTCTACTCTGATGGCTCTGTAGCTATTTCTTCTATTGATAAAGCAGATCTCTTCGCTCAGGCTTTCTCCTCCAATTCCACCTTAGATGATTCCGGTGCTGTTCCTCCATCACTTCCCCCCTCTGACTTCCTTGTGGTTGACATTAAAATTTCTTCAGCTGATGTATTTTCAGCCATCACAGGCCTCAATACTAATAAGGCATATGGGCCTGACAGAGTCCCTCCTGTTGTCCTCAAGAACTGTGCTTCTGTGCTTATGCCCTGCCTAGGCAAACTCTTTCGCCTTTGTCTATCAACTTGTACCTTTCCTTCTTGCCAGACGTTTGCTCTCATTCACCCAGTCCCAAAGAAGGGTGACCATTCTCAACCCTCTAACTATCGTCAAATTGCTTTAACATCTTGTGTCTCAAAAGTTTTCGAGTCAATTCTTAATAGACAAATTTTAAAGCATCTTTCCTAACACAACCTTCTTTCTGATCATCAGTATGGGTTCTGTCAGGGATGCTCCACTGGTGATCTCACCTACCTTTCAGACTCCTGGTCATCCTTCTTTCGGGACTTTGGCGAAAGCTTTGTCATTGCACTTGACATCTCAAAGGCTTTCGATCGAGTCTGGCATAGATCTTTAATTTCCAAACTGCCCTCTTACGGTTTCTATCCTTCTATCTGTGCCTTCATCTCTAGCTTCCTTTCTGGTCGTTCTATAACCGCAGTTGTAGACGGCCATCGTTCTTCTTCTAGATCTATCAACAGTGGTGTCCCTCAGGGCTCTGTCCTATCACTAACTCTCTTCCTTTTATTCATCAACGACCTTCGAAGCTGTACATCTAATCCTATCCACTCATACGCTGATGACTCCACCCTTCACCTTTCCATTCTGTTCCCGCAATGTCCATCTCAGCACTTACTTCAACAAACAAGGGATGAGGCTATGGCACACCTAATGTCTGACTTGGCTCGTATCGCTGACTGTGATAAAAATAATCTTGTTGTTTTTAGTGCATCAAAGACTCAGTTCTTACACCTATCAACTCGACAAAATCTTCCACAGGTGTACCCACTAATGTTTAATAATATTCAGCTTAATCCTGCATCATCCTTGAACATGCTTGGGGTTTCATTTACTCGGGACTTGTCTTGGAAAGATCATATTACATCTCTTGTAAAATCTGCTTCTAAGAGATTAGGTGTGCTAAGCCGACTCCACTCCTTCTTTACCCCTGCACAATTGTTGACTCTATACAGGGGTTTTATCTGCCCCTGTGTGGAGTACAGCTCTCATGTGTGGGGAGGCTCCCCACATACAGCTCTTCTCAATAGGGTGGAGTCAAAGGCTTTTTGTCTCATTAACTCTCCTCCTCTTACTGACTCCCTTCAACCTCTGTCTCTTCATCGCACTGTTGCATCTTTATCTCTTTTCTATCGCTACTTCAATGGTCACTGCTCCTCTGAACTGTCTGCATGCATTCCTCCACCTCTACGACGGGCACGTAGCACCCGTCTAGCAGCAAACTCTCATCCCTTTTCTGTCCAGCTCTCTAATGCAAGAGTTAACCGTTACTCCCAGTCCTTCATGTATGCATCAGGTCAACTCTGGAACTATCTCCCTCTTTCTGTATTTCCTGCTTCCTATAACCTCCAGTATTTCAAACGCAGTGTCCAGGCATCTCAAAATGATTGGATCTTGAATTAAGCTCTCTCTTGTATTTTGTTTTTCTCTTAGAAGGAACAATAATCACGGGCTCGCGGCCTTTGGTTCCTTCTTCCTCGCATAAAAAAAAAACATACACTCTCTCTCTCTCTCTCTCACACACACACACACACACACACACACACACACACACAAAGGCGTCCCTAATGAGCTCACCTCTTGCTCTGAGTGCCTGTTCACCTGGCACTCTTACCTCTCTCTCTCTCTCTCTCTCTCTCTCTAGGTAAGGCCTGTGGCGATCGCTCTTCAGTGACTCCCTCCCTTTGATCTACCCTCACTACTTCCCTCACCACACCCTCACTACTTCCCTCACCACACCCTCACTACTTCCCTCACCACACCCTCACTACTTCCCTCACCACACCCTCACTACTTCCCTCACCACACCCTCACTACTTCCTTCACCACACCCTCACTACTTCCCTCACCACACCCTCACTACTTCCCTCACCACACCCTCACTACTTCCTTCACCACACCCTCACTACTTCCTTCACCACACCCTCACTACTTCCTTCACCACACCCTCACTACTTCCTTCACCACACCCTCACTACTTCCTTCACCACACTCTCCCCTTCACCACACCCTCACTACTTCCCTCACCACACCTTCACTACTTCCTTCACCAAACCCTCACTACTTCCTTCACCACACCCTACCTACTTCCTTCACCACACCCTACCTACTTCCTTCACCACACCCTCACTACTTCCTTCACCACACCCTCACTACTTCCTTCACCACACCCTCACTACTTCCTTCACCACACCCTCACTACTTCCCTCACCACACCCTCACTACTTCCTTCACCAAACCCTCACTACTTCCTTCACCACACCCTACCTACTTCCTTCACCACACCCTACCTACTTCCTTCACCACACCCTCACTACTTCCTTCACCACACCCTCACTACTTCCTTCACCACACCCTCACTACTTCCTTCACCACACCCTCACTACTGCCTTCACCACACCATCACCACACCCTCACTTCCTCCGCCACATTTGTCACCGCACCCTAACAACACTATTCCCTTCACCACACTATCATCACATTTTCAATCACTATACCGTCATCAAACCATCACCACAACCTCAATTACCAGGCCCTCACCACATCCTCACCACACCACACTACCCTGACATACACGCCTCATCTACAATCTCATCACATCACCCATATCCCATCAAAAAGGATATTGACAATCTCTCTCCCCCCCCCTCTCTCTCTCTCTTTCTGTTGCATCTACAACATTCCCCTCCAATCTTCCTTCCTCTTCTCTTTTCTTCCTTCCATGTCTCTTCCCTCTTTATAACCTCCTCCTTCCTTCTTCGTGTCTCTTTCTTTTCTCTTCCTCCTATTCCCTTTCCTTCACTTCTTTCTTCCTCCTTTCCTTTCCCTCCTCCTTCCCTCTTCCTCCTGTTCCTTCTCTTCTTCTCCTTCCCTCTTCTTCCTTTTTCCTTTCCTTACCTTTTTCTTTTCCATTTATTTCCTTCCTTCATTTAAAGCTCTCCTTCTTCCTGTTCCTTGTTCCTTCCGCTCCACCTCTCTCTTCCCTCTTCTGCATCCTTCCTTCCACTTCATTTTTCTTTTTCACCCACGTCCCACTTTCTTCTTTCGTTTTCTTCCTCTTCCCCCCACCCCACCCCACCCCACCCCGTCTTTCCCACCTACTGCTCGTTTCTCCCAGGCTATCCTTCCTCATTTAAGGCTATCGTTTCTTCCTTCTTCCTCCTCTGTTTCTCCATCTTTCCCTCTCCTCCTCCTTCTTTCCCTCTCCGTCTATACCTTCTCTTCCTTCCCTCTCTCTCTTATTATCTTTTCTCTCTCTCGCATCCGTAGGGGGGTCCAGGCCTTAAGGGGGGCTGTAGTGGGGTGTGGGGTATTAAATCATGCATACATCACATACACACATACATACACAGAAACACATAAGAGTCCTAGTCGATCGAGCACCTGCGTCGTGCCGGAACAGCCGTAAGTATAGCACAGAGGGGCAGGGCAAAGCATTACATACACACATACATACATACACACACACAGACATACATACATACATTCTTACACAAAAATGACACATAGTACATCTCGCATTTTTCTCCATCTACAGACCTCCCTCTTTCTTCTTCCTCCCCACCATTTTTTCCCCCGCTGCTCCCTTTCAGTTTCCCTCTTCCTCCCCCTTCCCTCCTCCACGCTATTTCCTCATCTCCGCCTCCATTTCTCAGCTCCACAAACTTCTACGCATTTACCCGGAAAACTTTTGGTAATCACGTTCCAAAAATCCGTTGCCTCACTCAGTACTTCATTCCCACTGTTTTTTTTTTTTTTTTCTTTACTGACCTCGTACATCCGCTGACTCTTTTTTCAGTTTTATTCTGCTACCTTGAGACGATTCTACACAACTTAGGAGAGACGTTAGACAGAGAAGGGGTTGATGGAGACTTTCTAACCGTGTCGCTTTTACTGGTCTCCACGGCTGATCAAAATATCTGGAGGTACAATGAATAAAGAGAGGTTAATGGCGACTGCTTCTAACCCCGTCACTGCAACTGTTCTCCCCGATGCTTCACAAAATCTTCTGGTGCAAGCAAGGACACTGGATGGATAACGTCGTCGGGGTGAGGAGATTAGTTGTAACTCTTATCCACAGACTTCCCTTGCTCTATCCCCTTTAACTATCTTGTCATCCAGTCTCCCTTTCTCTCTTCTACCCTTCACAACCCTTTCTCCTTTTTGTCCTTCACGCAGCTTTTTTCTCTATCCCTTCTCTCCTCCCTTTTTCTCCCTTTTCACTCTCCTTCCCCTTCTCCGCCGTCCCATTTTCCCTCTGTTTTCTGATTCCTCTGCTTTTTCCTCTCCCTTTCCCCTGCCGCAGTCTCACTCTCCCCCATTTTCCTTCTCTCTCCTCTTTCCAAACCTCCCTGCTCCTCCTCATCTATCCCTCTTCCCCACCTCTTCCCTCTCCCCACTCGCCCTCCTCTCCTTCCCTACCCTCTTTCCCGACCTACCTACTCCTCCTTCTCTATCTCTCTCCCTCCCATCTTTTTAATCGTATAACACCACAACGTCTGGAGGGACATTCCACAGGCAGTGGAATGGGAATAGTCGAGAAGAGAGAGAGAGAGAGAGAGAGGAATGGGATGGGAGAGTGAGATGGGGGAGCAGGTAAGAGAGTGGTACTGGGGGGCTGGGATGGGCAGTGTGAATGAAGTGTTAGATAGGGAAACGAACGACTGGATTAGGCACAGAAGGAAAGGATGTGTGGGTGTGGCTGACATGTGTGGCTTGTGAGATGGGGTGATGACTGTGGGGCAGGAGACACAAGCACTGGGTGTGGGATGGAGTGTGGGAGTGGGATAGGGTGTGGGATGTGCGATGAGGTGGGAGGTGTGGGATGGGACAGGGTGTGGGGCGTGAGATGGTGTGTGGGATGGGGCGTGAGGTGTGGGACGGGGTGTGAGATGAAGTGTGGGATGAGGTGAGGGTGGGTATGAAGTGTGGGGTGAGGGGTGAGACTGGGTGTGGGATGGGGTCTGGGTTGGATACAGAAGGAGGTGTGCCATCGGGAATGTGGTGTGAGGTGTGGGAAATACTATGAATAATGAAAGGTGACACATTCAAGGATATCTGTAAAGGGGAAAAAAACAAAAAATAACATGATGAGCTGGTTCGTCTACAGATTAGTACGAAGGTCAATTATGAATGGGAATAAATCAGTCAAGATGGTTGTAGGTGAAGATACAAATAACAATACACAAAAATACATAACACGAGGAAAAGACATACAAAGCTACATACCAATTAAATATGAGTACATACAGAGGCTCGAGTAGAATGTGTGACTTGGTGTGCATGTGGTTGAGGCCCCGGTACTAGTCTGTGTACTTCAAAGGGAATGCTGGTGTGTGTGTGTGTGTGTGTGTGTGTGTGTGTGTGTGTGTGTGTGTGTGTGTGTGTGTGTGTGTGTGTGTGTGTGTGTGTGTGTGTTCGCGCATGGTCCGTGGAGAGGGGAGGGGAGAGTGGGGGATGAGGGGTGTGGGGGGAGGGGGGCGGGTGGGAAGGCAGTGTGTGTGACCAGGCACTGAACACTTTAAAGCAGAACGCCAGCCCTCCTGCCTTCCACTGCCTCACGCTGCACCACATACCACACCACCACACCACATTCACACCACATTCCACACCACCACATTTTACTTCACACCACCACAACACCAGACACCACACCACACTAGATTATATTACACCACATCACATCATCATAGTAGGTCACATCACAGTACATCACATCACAACACACACACACACAACGACACTACATCACAGCACACAACACCTCACCATACTACACAACACCACACACTCCCCCCAGCCAGTCCAATTCACTATCACATGGCGGGCAACACCAAGTGGTATTTAGGGGCGTTAATAATAAATCCGTCTGAAAGGTTGCTGGGCTTTTCCTGGAAGACATCCGGGTGTCCAGTCATCCACCAGTTCTACGAGTCTTTCACACTTCTACCAACTACACCTCCATGCCCATAACTTGATTCCAGATTGGCTCCTTTTTGTAGCTTCCTTCATGTAGCTCACTGGCAGAAAGAAAGACTGTGCTACGCCTCTGCATGCTTTCCACAGCACTTCTTCGTGACTCACAACATACCCGTATTGATCAACTGTTATGACTTGGCGTACAAGATGGAGAGGCGTTAATTTTAGACCAGGTTAGAGTACAAAGGGCATAACACGTCAACCCCTCCATTACGATGATGACTGGCCCTTGACGATTTTGTTCAGCAGAATTACTCCTCGTACTTCATAAGTTTGACACTTTCTCCATTTTTTCTTCACTGCCATTAATAACCTTTCAGTTCGAGGCCAAAGATTGCTTTATTCTTGCTACCTCCAGTCCATTTCATTCAAGTCAGGACGGACCTCTTGTAGTGGACCAGGTAATACAGGACATATTAAACACCTCCAGCGTCGTAAGTGCCCCTGAAGCTGAGTCAATCGCTCGTCGATGCTAAGAATGACATGAAAACCATAATACGGTACAGGCGAGGTTCACCCCATACAGCTAAACCCTCAGAATGTATGGGCCACACACAGCCTCTACCACATCGATGTTCATATTATACTTGATTGTTCTCATCGCGGTTGTGCAAAATTAGATGAGCCTTAGGTATGAGTCTCCTTGGTTACTAGTCAAATCAAACCTACAATCCGAATACTCATGGCGATCTACCGAAGTGCATGGGTTTAGAGATCACTGTTAAATTAATGTAACGAACTGTAATTAACCCCAGACGATTTATTTCAACTCAGGAACGATTTTTTTTATTGCTTGGGTTAAAAACAGATTCCGTAAACCCTTCCACAATGACAGTGGTTTTTATGCCTATTTCCGATTAACCCTAAACGATTTTATTCAGCTTAATGACCTTTATGACTGAATGGGATACAAACACGACCCACTACTGTTTTTCTACGATATTAATCTTTTTTCTATTTTACTATGACCACCTGTATATAGTTATTTTTTAGCTTAACACCTTCTTCGTCTAAAAAGATGATTCCTCCAACTTACCTAAAAGCGAATTCTTCTAAATCCCCACATTCCTATAGTCTCGGCGCACGACTCTGAGGTTGTCATTATAGCACCCTGACAACCTATCATTCAAAAGTGCTTCCCATTTCGTGTATAACATGAGACGCAAGTGATTCGTGTATAATATGTTCATGTATAATAACATTCGTGTATATATTCGTGCATAATAATATGATTCGTCTGTTACGAAATCAGACGCACTTTTGAATGGTAGGTTGCCAGGGTACGATAATGACAACCTCAGAGTCGTGCCCGCAACTACAGTATAGCTAACATCCATTTTCTACAATACATATATTACACTTCAACTAAATCATCATACACTGTTTTACCATACTTAATACATACACATTTCCCCTTAAAACCTTTCCATCAGCATACATAATTAATATTCCAAAATTGTCTAACATATCCTAGCGACTGGCGGTAGAAACACTTAATCTAACATACCAAGTCTAGCTCATACATCCAGTCTATCGCCAATCTATTACATGGCGATGCATTCTGTGAGGGGTGGTCTCGACAAAACGGACCTCCAAGCGTTTATGTCCCTACTCAGCAACGACCCCTCTTCCCTCGACACAGCGCCACCCCCGCTTAAGTACATACCCTCACACCTTGCCTTCCCATCTTGTTCTTGGTCTTCCTCTCTCCTTCTCCTCCCACCCATCTCACTTTCATATCAATTATACTCTAATACTGTGTGTGTGTGTGTGTGTGTGTGTGTGTATAGCCAAGACTAGAAAAAAAATGATGCTGATGAAACTTGACAGGATGGTTGGAACTGGGTCTCAGATGGGCCAGTTTCAATTTCGCGTCGACTGATATTTTGTGAGGGGGGGTGTTTTGCCGCCTCATAATTGTTTCCACTGGTGTTACATATCACGCACGTGGATAAATATGGTGGGGCATTTCCGTGGAGGTTCATGTATCGAGAGAGAGAGAGAGAGAGAGAGAGAGAGAGAGAGAGAGAGAGAGAGAGAGAGAGAGAGAGAGAGAGAGAGAGAGAGAGAGAGAAAAGGGGGGGGTGTACATCTACAGTCCGATGGCTACTGCTTCACTAATGCTACGAACAGACGATTTTATTCAGAACAAAACGGTGGTAGGGGTGATGGTGGTGGTGGCTGTGATGATGATGGTAGAGGTGGTAGTGGTAGCTGTGACGATGATGGTGGTGGTTGTAATTGTGGTAGCTGTGATGATGGTGGTAGTGGCAGCTGTTCAGAAATGCTTCTCATTCGCGGCCCTTGTACTCTCCCACAGTTAGCTCCATTACCTTACACAGATTTCCGTCCATTTGTAACTTACTTTCCATAGGTCAGAACAAGACACTGCTGCGGCTCTGTGTCCCTTCCATGGCACTCCTTTGTGACTAGTATCATATTCTAGCGTTATTCTGTTATTGAAACTAAGCATTCAAGATGGAGCGACGGCAACATTAGACCAAGTTGGAATGAAAAGAGTATAGTCAAGCTCTTACTCTCTTCATTCGCTCCAGATGGCCGGACCGCCTCAAATTACTCGCACTTATTCATTTTTCCACATCAATTTCTACACTACATTCTTCACGCATCCATTCCCCTGTCCATGTATCCCTCCAGGTCACTCCTCAGGTACATATACACCATATACATCTACATACCTAACATCAGAGTCACATTTCATATTTGTGACGTCGCCGCACATTCGTATATACCTCACACACACACACACACACACACACACACACACACACACACACACACACACACACACACACACACATTATAAATACTTTGGAAGAAAATAAACTGTTAAAATATGAGAATGGAAAACGTGTAAACAAGTGAGAGGGATAAAGCACAGAAACAACACGGCCTTTAGGATGGGACAAGATTCAGAGTTCTACACCCATTATTACATTCCATAATGTGCTCACAAAACGACTGTTGTTGTTGTTGCTTTTGATGAGTAAACCCGGCCTGTCTGGCCTACCACACCTATCAAACACAGGCAAGCAACTGCCCCAACAGGGCCTTCCTGAGCAGTGAACCGATGCTCCCTTGCAGTAGACGGCGCCTCGCCAAAGCAAGACGCGAGGAAGAGAGTAGAGGTTTGGTTCCCGGATGGATGCCGCATTTACGACTCCCCACCCAGTCAACAAGGACATGAAAACAGCCTCCACATTACCCCGTGATCTGATTATACTAGTTACCGCACAATGCTATAAATAGTTTCCTGGATTACAGGAAACTATTTGGCTAGTCACTCAGTGCAGAGCCACCTGAAGTGAAAAGAGGAAGAATACAAAGTGACAGGGAAGGATGGGAGAAATAAGAAGCGGGAAGGATAGACAGAATAAAAAATGATAGAAGTGAAAGAAGTAGGTAGCATTACATCAAGTGCCTACCTACCACCTACAAAAATGACAGAAGTGAAAGAAATAGGCAGCACCATAGCAAGCGCCTACCTGCCACTTACAAAAAAAATCGTATCTGGTGCACTGCAGTAATGGGTGTAGGAGTCCGAATCTCCTCCCATGCTAAATGCTCTCTTCCTTCTTTGCTTTATTCATCTCTTGTGTCTACACTTTTTCCATCCCTACATCTTAACAATAATTTGGGAATAAAATGTTTGTTTTCTAGTGTATCATCTTTTAATTGCAGCCAGCTACCAGATACACATTACCTATACCGTTAGACGACTTTAAACTATATAATATTCGCTGCCACGATTACTGATGCAGAATATGTAAAATGCTTAAGTGGAGTAGCGTAACTTTACATATTCTGGCACGAGGTGTGAGTGCTAGAGAGAGTATTTAGGCTGTAATTCGCGGACTGTAACACAAATGATGTTATAAGTATAAGAAGAAGCATCACAGGTTGTTACGCATCACTTTGGCGCGTAACACACTCCTGTACAGTATACCTACGTTTTGGGGTTAGGAATGAAGTGAAAAATAAGATAGGACGAAAGATGAAAACTGATATCTCTGCGACCAGATTTCGCGACTCGTACTAGGGTTAGCGGGGTTTGGGAGTAGCACTGTACTTAAATCGCGAAGGTCTTTTAATCCGCGTGCTTAAAGCTGGACATGCAATGCCTTTTGGTGCACACGGCCCTATTCCTGACGCACGGGACGCCATCCGGAACCTGTGCCATCCATACACAGCCATAATCGCTACTGAGATTACTGATGTGTGTGTGTGTGTGTGTGTGTGTGTGTGTGTGTGTGTGTGTGTGTGTGTGTGTGTGTGTGTGTGTGTGTGTGTGTGTGTGTGTGTGTGTGCGCGCGCGCGCGCGGTATCTATCATTATTTTGCTTATATATATATATATATATATATATTCATTGCTTTTTTGGGGGTAAAGAGTTGGTAGTGTTTTTTAGTATTGTGTAGGATATTCTCAGTAAGGGCACACAATGAAGAACACAGAGGATGGCGACACGGTGGTGAAAATGGATAATGTCCCCCATTAACATCATTCCACTTTAATGCCTCACTCCATCACGACGGGGATTCGGACTATGTTCACAGAATATTTATGTCCGAATTACCTCAGCAATCACCTACTGAAGACGGTACTTCAAATTCTGGGACACCCTGTATATGTATGTATGTATGTATGTATCACATACATACAGGAATTCGACAAAGGGGTGGTTGTGGTGAGGCAGGGGTGTGGTTGTGGTAAGGCAGGGGTGTGTGTGTGTGGTGAGGCAGGGGTGTGGTTGTGGGTGGGCAGGGATGTGGGTGTGATGAGGCAGGGGTGCGGGTGTGGTGAGGCAGGGGTGTGGTTGTGGTGAGGAAGGGTTGAGGGTGTGATGAACCAGGGGTGTGGGTGTGGTGAGGCAGGGGTGTGGGTGTGGTGAGGCAGGGATGTGGGTGTGATGAGGCAGGGGTGTGGGTGTGGTGAGGTAGGGGTGTGGTTGTGGTAAGGCAGGGGTGTGTGTGTGTGTGGTGAGGCAGGGGTGTGGGTGTGGTGAGGGTGGGGTGTGGGTGTGGTCAGGCAAGGGTGTGGTTGCGGTGAGGCAGGGGTGTGGGTGTGGTGAGGTAGGGGTGTGGTTGTGGTGAGGCAGCGATGTGGGTGTGATGCGGCAGGGGTGTAAGTGTGGTGAGGCAGGGGTGTGATTGTAATGAGGCTGGGATGTGGGTGTGGTGAGGCAGGGGTGTGGGCGTGGTGAGGCAGAGGTGTGGTTGTGGTGAGGCAGAGGTGTGGTTGTGGTGAGGCAGGGGTGTGAGTGTGATGGGGCACGGGTGTGGGTGTGGTGAGGCAGAGGTGTGGGTGTGGTGAGGCAGGGGTGTGGGTGTGGTGAGGCAGGGGTGTGGGTGTGGTGAGGGAGGGGTGTGGGTGTGGTGAGGCAGGGGTGTGGTTGTGGTGAGGGTGGGGTGTGGGTGTGGTGAGGCAGGGGTGTGGTTGTGGTGAGGGAGGGGTGTGGGTGTGGTGAGGCAGGGGTGTGGTTGTGGTGAGGGAGGGGTGTGGGTGTGGTGAGGCAGGGGTGTGGTTGTGGTGAGGGAGGGGTGTGGGTGTGGTGAGGCAGGGGTGTGGGTGTGGTGAGGGAGGGGTGTGGGTGTGGTGAGGCAGGGGTGTGGTTGTGGCGCAGCAAGGTTAATGCGGTAATGATGATGCAGGGGTGAGGCAGAGGTCTGGAATAAGCGAGACTCGGACAAGGCAGAGGTTAGACAAACGTGAGGTGAAGAGGTAGGGCAAGACGAGGCAGAGGTGAAGAGGTAGGGCAAGACGAGGCAGAGGTGAAGCGAAGGACAAGCTGGTGTTTCAAAACATGCTGGAAGAGGGTTAGGCAGGAGTGATGAAGTGGGGAAACGTGAGACTGGAGTTAGGAGGAAGTGGTACAGGTTGTGGCAGAGGTAAGGCAGGGATGTACTTCAGTAAGAAAGAAGTAAGACCAAGATGAACAACGGGGGGATAGTGTGAGGCAAAGGTGACGGAAAGGTGAGATAGTAACGGAAGGCGTGAGGCAGAGGTGAAGTGAAGTGAGGCAGAGGTGAGGTGGTATGAGGATGAGGTTGGATGGGGGAAGCAGAGGTGTGGTGGGGTGAGGCAGAGGTGAGGTGGCATGAGGATGAGGTTGGGTGGGGGAGGAAGAGGTGTGGTGGGGTGAGGCAGAGGTGAGGTGGTATGAGGATGAGGTTGGGTGGGGGAGGCAGAGGTGAGGTGGTATGAGGATGAGGTTGGGTGGGGGAGGCAGAGGTGTGGTGGCGTGAGGCAGAGGTGAGGTGGCATCAGTATGAGGTTAGGTGGGTGAGGCAGAGGTGAGGTGGGGTGAGGCACAGCTGAAGTGGAATGAGGCAGAAGTGAGGTGGAGTGAGGCAAAGGTGACGTACGATGAGGTAGAGGTGAGGTACGGTGGGGTAGAGGTGAGGTACGATGAGGCAGAAGTGAGGTGGGGTGAAGCAGAGGTGAGGTACGGTGAGGCAGAGGTGAGGTGGGCTGAGGCAGAGGTGCGGCGAAGTGAGGCAGAAGTGAGATGGAGTTATGAGATGGAGTTACGCGGTGGAGTGAGGCAGAAGTGAGGTGGAGTGAGGAAGAGGTGAAAAAAAGTGAGGCAAAGGTGGGGTGAAAGGAGACAGAGGTTAGGTGGGGTGAGGCAGAGGCGAGGTGGAGTTATGAGGTGAAGTTAGGAAGAGGTGGGGTGAAGCAGATGCAAGAGTGATGCATAGGTGAGGCAAAGACGATGCAAATGTGATGCATAGGTGAGGCAGAGATGAAGCAAGAGTGATGCATAGGTCAGGCAGAGATGAAGCAAGAGTGATGCATAGGTCAGGCAGAGATGATGCATAGGTGAGGCAGAGATGATGCAAGATGATGCATAGGTGAGGCAGAGATGATGAAAGAGTGATGCATAGGTGTGGCAGAGATGATGCAAGAGTGATGTACAAGTGAGGCAGAGATGACGCAAGAGTGATGCACAGGTGAGGTAGAGATGACGCAAGAGTGATGTATGGGTGAGGCAGAGTCGATGCAAGAATGATATATGGGTGAGGAGTTGCTGTAAGTGTGATTAGCGAGGCAGAGATGCAAGAGTGATATATAAATGAGAAACAGATGAGGCATCAATAAAGCAGAGGTGAGGCAGGGGCAAAGCAGGGGAAGGAGTTAGGAAGGATACGCAGGGAATAAGGAAGAAGTGAAGCAGGCGGTAGGCAGCAGCAGAGAGGCAAGTATGAGGCAGCAGAGAAGACGCAGGGATGAGGCAGCAGAGAAGACGCAGGGATGAGGCAACAGAGGAGAGCCTGGGGTGAGGCAGTATGGGAAGGAGATGGGGTTAGGCAGGGGATGGAGAGACAGGGAGTGAGACAGGAAGGAATGGGCAGGGGTTAGGTAGGGGGAGGCGAGGTTGAGGGCGAGAAAGGAAGGGAGGGGCAAGGGTTAAGCAACAGGAGGCAAGGATTACGCAGTAGAAGAGGGGGGAGGAGGCGATGAAGAAAAGGAAAGGGCAGGGTGAAATGTAATAGAAGAGGCAGGGGTGAAGCCAAGAGGAAAGGCAGCAGAAAAAAAGGCAGGATGAATGAAGACATAAGGGGAGACGCAAGGAGTGGGGATGTATAAGAGAGGTGGCAGTGTGCAATGGCTACCACTCCAGTGTTTTACTACACACACCTATGACATACATTGTTATTACGTCGTCTGTTCTCATAATTTTCGTGATGTCCCTCAGCGTCTCATATAATGTCACTGTCTGCCTGCTGAGGACTGGTTGTGTGGTATGCTCGCACCACCTGAGGGTATATCCCACCTTCGAGTACGGTATAGCCGAGTGGTAATGGATGGTTGGTGTGCTCAGCTAAGCACACCGGAGTAAACACCACAGCTCTTGGGGAAAACATACCCAAACGATTACATTCAAAGAAGATTTAACCCCTTTCTCTTGGAACGACAGATGGAGGGATCAAATTAAACGTATCTATTCTATGTTCGTCTCAGATAAATACCGTGGTGGCGGCTTGCGACATGCAATCTATGCCGGTACTAAAAAGACCTAAACAACATACAAAAAAGTATTAAGATGCTGTATGCAAAATAAATTGCAAAGTAAGAGACGCTAAGCCCCCTAGACCGACGACCAGGACTCAGGACAAAACCCGACAAAGAGAGCTTGGGTACGTTGGCGCCTCTGATGATACTGACGTCCAGCTGACACACAGTCATGGGGCATGCTTGTTAAACGCTGGAGAAAACACACCATCAAGGCAGAGTTGAGTATGTCTTCATAGATGATGGCTGAACGATATGCTTCGCTTTGCCTTACTTGAGAATGAAGTTTTCCTCACTGGGTTTTATGATCCTGTCTTTAAAAACTTTGTAACCGAGGGAACTGCATTAGTAATCTTAGCATGCATTAAGACCAGTAGAGTCTCCCTTTCTGTTAAAACTCAATTCGAACCACAGTGTGGAAGCTACCATGTACCCAGTCATCACAGCAGGATACTAATTACCATCAGGAAGCATGTTATCACTACCACCTATGAAATGCGCAAGGCAAATAAGTCTTAGGATGAATATTTTTAATCATATCTCTCACGTAACGTTCCATCAGCGAGGTGGTGGTCTGGTCCAGTAGCCATATCCTGAACCCAGAAAACTGCTGACAACGTCAGGTTTTTTACTGGAGTCATGAACCATAGAGGTCCAAGCTGTGCAATCAATCAGATGGCTGCCAGACAAGTTTGGGTAACTCTCAGAATATGCATACTTACAATACAGCTGTCGCCTGATATGGATGAAACAGAAAACTAATATAACCTTTAGCTGCTGTAAGATTATTTTAATGTGTAGGTAGGTGTTTCTAGGTGCCACTCTTCCAAGTCTTAATGTGGTTCTGGTAATGCTTAGTAACAGAGGCCAAAATGGCTGCCGTGTGATGGAGGTGAAAACAGAAAACAAGTATATATCATGACTGGAACGTGATAAACAGTCAGGATCCACTTTTCAGAGGAATTTAATTTGGGTTTAATGCCAGATATTCCAACCATAAACTGGTCAATGTTTCCACTGGAAAACATGTGGCTTCTCTGGCACGCGTGTGATGACGAGCTGCCATATAAGATTCAACCTACTGCCACCACAGAGGAAATCATTCTCACCCAAAGCCACCAGTGATCCCCCACTCAGTTCACAGGTGAAGAGAGACTCCAGAGTGACATTTCGATCTGCTCAAAAATATTGAACACAGCCTCAGTGTTGTACACAGTCCGACCTTGACACATTTTCTCAGGGCTTCACGTGCTTTCACTTTCTACTTGACGGGGTGGTGAAAAGCCTCTGGTAGGGTTTCTTTGATGTTGATTGTTATGTCTTGTCCCACTGCTGAAGCGTCAGCAATACTGGTTTACTCATCAGCATACTTCCCGTCTGCAGTGTCGAAAAAAATTGAATGATTGTGACAAGGGCTGAAAGTGCTTTTATTGTTCACCAGTCATCTGTTTATATTTAATGTATAGATTTCGTCGTTTTTTACCCCTTCCTTCATGTATGTGTCCACAGGTAAATACTAAAATCTCCCCAGCCTAGTACACAGAATCGAAACCGTGAGTGAATCGTTGACAGAAAGAGTATGACACAAACCAGCAAGCCACCGGCTCAGGAGAGAGAGTTAGTCCAACTATGCCCCTCTTTGATTTCATAGCGATATCATTAGGTTGCTCTCCAAACTTACCAATAAGTACGCTGTTACGCGCACACACACACACACACACACACACACACACACACACACACACACACACCGTCTTTATGTCTACAAACACATGCCACCGCCTACAGGTCTGCTTTTTTATCACCTGGAAGAGACGACCCCATGTCTGCTTCATACATCGAGCTATGTAACAGCCACTGCTGAAGCAACCGGCTACAGAGAAATACGGTTAAGTACAAGGTTGTCACGGAATAGTAGGAACCAGTCGCCTTCACGCTGTACTCTATGGAGCTGATGGCCGATGACAGTTAACTAAGGCATTCTACCCACAGCCGATCACTGGAATACTGCCGACCATCCTCTAGGTATGCCGCTAGCTCTCAAATCAAGTGCTATCCTGCATAAAGACAGTTCATCAACAAGATAAAACATTTCGTTCTCAAGGCCGGCACTGCACATGAAAAGTTCTTACCATGTAGTGCAGTGGTCCTACGCCAGCAGGATGCCCCCAAATCCATACTTCCGATTCACCCACGAAATGGCACAAACATGCATACCGCCAGGACAAACAATGATATTTTTTCCACCATATACAAATACACGTGAAACAGAAGGTGCACAATGGACATTTCAAGGGTTGTGGTCAAAAGTTATGTGCAATTTCCCGATTCACCTATGTCAGGTAACAGCTATATGGGGTGTATGCACATTATGAAAGTCGGCCACACTTGTCAAGGCGGTATCTGACTGACTGCACAGAAAGGATCCTTATAGTAACAAAACAATAAAAAAGAAAGCTTACGGGTTTGCATTAGTAATTTCCGGGGTCACAACAGTAATGCAGCGGGTGGGTACCTTACTATTAATCCCCCTTTGGTATATCCACGTGGGTTTGTGCTCACCCTAAAATAAAGGTGTCTATTGTGGCGCGCCTTGCTGAGTGTGGTTCTCCCCCCCCAACAATGTTTTTATCATCTGACGCAGGAACCAAACTCAACTTCCTGCTCTGCATCCCGTGACGCGGTGCACTCAGTCACCAGCTGGTAAAGGAGGTACTCAACTCGACTTTACCTGACGACTCTCTGAATGCCTCAAGATCGTTTACAGACACGTGGACAGCATTTCAAGGGACGCTAAGAAACGTTAAATATTATACAATTACCCATCAGAAGGACTCATGAGTGTCTGAATGAGGCTGATTTGGGAGGGGATGAAAACCTGCAGCCGAATCCGTGCAAGGAAAACAGAACTGAATGCTTGCGACAGTCACCCAGGATATGACGTCACGTACTGCGTACGAAGTGAGGTAAACAAGAAACAAAATGAATGTACGAATATCGCTCTCCATTTATTTTAAGTTTCATATACACTCTCTCTCTCTCTCTCTCGTATTTAATTATGCCCGGTTTCAATCCTGCAATCTCCCTCTTACAGTCCAGTACCTGTATTCTTTCTATTACTTTCGCTTTCCTGTACTCTCTCTCTCTCTGGACACATAATCTAATACACAAAAGAAAAGAAAGATGGGGAATACAGGGGGGATCAAGTGTAATTACGACAATGTATGAGAGAGTGAGAAACAGAAGAATAATATATAAGAAAAAATAAGAGACAACTGCAAAAAAGATATTAGAGAGAGAGAGAGAGAGAGAGAGAGAGAGAGAGAGAGAGAGTCAACACTTTACCTTTTCAGCAACACAGGACTGAACACATAGACAATACGTACCTGCAACAGAGAAGAAAAACAATTATTAATATGAGAGAGAGAAAGAGAGACAGAGAGAGAGAGAGAGAGAGAGAGAGACGAGGGGGGGGGGAGGAGGTCCGCACTACGCCGCCAGGTTGCAGAGGTCCACTTGTTGCACCACCCCGCTGCTCCACACTTCCGGCTCCACGGTTGGCGGGGGAGCAAGGCTTACACTCCACCCCACCCCACTACACCCCACTCCACCCCACCCCACCCCACATCAACCCCTTTGCACCCCATACCATCCTATACCATTCCACTCCATCCCACACCATCCTAGACCACTCCATCCCATCCCAAACCACTCCACTCAATACCACTTTGCACCGCACCCCACCGTCTGTCTGGCTTGCTCATACCAGCCTCATACCATCCCACTCCATGCCACCCCACCCCACCATTCAGACCGTCCTACACCGTCTGTCTGGTTTTCTTGCACTGATACCACCCTCATAACATTCTGATACCACTCTCATACCACCCTCATCTACCCTCATACCACTCATACTAACCTCTAACCATTCTCAAACTACTCCTATACAACCCTCACACCACTCTAATACCACCCACACGACTACACGCTCATAGCACACTCATATCCTTCTCAAACCACTTTCATGCCATTCTGAAATTCGCCATACCACTCTGTATTACTTTCAGGTTACTCTCACACCCTCATAACACATCCTTCATACCACTCTCATACCACTTTCATTATACGCTCATACCGCCCAATACCACCTTCATATGACTCGACAAGCCTCATACCATCTGCATACCATTTTCATATCATCCTCATAACAAACTCATACCAGCTCATGCTACGCAACTACTACCCATACCAGCCTAACACTGCCCTCACACCAACTAACACTACGCCCATGCATGTCTAACACCACCTCCATGCCGGCCTAACACCATCTTACTATCTCCATACCACACAACACCACCGCCATAACGCCCTAACACCACCCTTATACCAGCCCTTCACCTCCGTTGCCTTACTCCTACCTCTTCCTCTCCGATGCCTGTGCCTTTGCCTCCTTCCCTGCCTCTCTCCTTCCCTGTTTCTACTGCCTGACCCCTGCCTCTGTGCTGCCTAACCCCCAGCGTTCTGCCTGTGCCTCCTCCGTTACTGCCTGCCCTTTATCTCTCCGGCCTGACCGCTGCCTGTCCTTCCCCTCCCCAGAGAAAAAAAATATATCCTGCCGTTGGTAATGACAGAATCCTTGCGCTGTGGGGAGGCTGAGTGGCACCCTTCACAAACCTGCCTCACCCCAGCCTCTCCTCTCCTGCCTCACTCCTGTCTCTCCCTTCCTGCCTCTTCCCTTCCTTTCCTCTCCTCTGCTTCACCCTTGACTCTCTCTCTCTTCTGCCTCATCTTTGCCTTTCCCCTTCCACCTCACCCCTGCCTCTCCTGCCTCATCCCTGCCTCTTCTGCTTCGCCTCAGCCTCTCCTCTACTCCCTCAATCCTGCCTCTCTTTTGTCTCACCCTCTTCTGTCTTAACCCTGTTCTTCCTTTCATCTCCTCACTCCTACCACTCCAGTACTCCTTCTCCCTCCCTCACCTATACTCCTCTCCTCTTCCTCTTTTATACTCCTCATCCCTACCTCCCCTATTCTCCTCAACTTCACCTCTTCTATCCTCATCCCTACCTCCCCTATTCTCCTCAACTTCACCTCTTCTATCCTCATCCCTACCTCATCCCTCTTCTTCTACTTCTCCCGTCTCCATCTTCCCCACCTCTCTGCTTCACCAGTGCCTGTGCTTCCTACCCATTTCCTCTACCTCCTCTGCCTCTGCCACCTCTGTTACTGACTCTGCCTGTACTCTGCTTTTGTCTTGTCATACATACTGCTTCTGCTTGTCCTGCCTGACCCCCTACCTCTGCCTGCCTTACCAGTACCAATGCCTGCCCTGCCAGACCCCCTGCCTATACTTTCCCTGCCTGGCCCCCTGCCTATCCTTCCCTGTTTGACCCCTTGCCTATACTTTCCCTGCATAATCTCCATTCTATACCTACCCGTCCTATTTCTACTCTATGTAACCCCCATCAGTTCCTACCCTTCCTGACCCTGTCTGTTCCCACCCTCCTGCTTTTCTACCTTGTCTTTAGTTGATGGAAGATTTTTGTTAGTTATAACCTTTCTTGTAACAAAGAGCCACGAATGAACCAACAGGCGTGTTGCTGTTTACATTCCTTTGTACTCCTTTGTATCACATCTTACCTCTGCCTGTTTCAATCCTTATTAACTTCTTGCTGTTTCTACCCTGCCTGACTTCCTGTCTGTTCCTACTCTGTCTGTCCTCCTGCCTACTTTTACCCTGCCTATTCCGACTCCGTCTGTCCCCGCACCTGTTCATACCCTGCCACCTCCTACCTCTTCCTACCCCACCTGACCCCCGGCTTGTTCCTACCCTGCCCGTCCCTGCCCAGCCTATGCCTCTTCCTGCCTCCGTCTCTGCTCCTGCGTGTGCCTGACCCCACAAT